>NW_024748747.1:642500-645000 GCF_018991925.1 Homarus americanus
CGTGGGAACCAAGTGGGAGGAGATTTGTGTGTCGTCCTAGCAGATATAATGAGGGGATGAAGGGATAATGAAGGGAGGGGGAGATAGAGAGGGTGATGAAGAGAGGAGAGAGGGTGATGAAGAGAGGAGAGAGGAAGAGAGAGAGAGAGAGAGATACAGAGAGAGAGAGAGAGAGATAGAGAGAGAGAACAAATTACAGCAGCCTTCTTGGTATGTAGCGATATGATCTACTGAAGACTACTACTAATAATAATGTGACTTGGGTAGACGAGGATGCGATAAGAAAGCATCCGGTATGGGAAGAAGAGAGACATAAATTGTGTAATAAATGAGGAATAAACTACTAAGAATATAATCGTACTGTTGTCTAATTATTATTTATTTTTTAATTTATTTTTCATGCTCAAGATTAACAAATTTCTCCACCTCGTACTCAAGGGGGTTAAGTTTATTGTACAGTACTCAAGAGGTGTGAGGATATCGTACTCATTGGGATAATTGATTGTACTTAGGGAGTTGATCATTGTACTCTCTCTCTCTCTCTAAAACCACAAAAAATAAGTTCCATAACATCAAAAAAAATTCGACCGATCAGACCAAAAAAAATAAAAGGCAACGTTATTTTTCCATCCCAGGCGGAAAATCCCTTTCTAACAATACCTGAACCTCCGTCACAGGATTCGACCCTCTGTCAAAGGACTCGAACCTTTTAGATGAAGAAGAAGAAAAAAAAAGACCTCAGTATTTATTGCCTTCTCACACCTCGAAGGAAGGGGGGAAAAAATAAATAAATTCCTTAAATGAAAATGCCGCCACTGGGTAAAAATCCTTTATAATAGAATTGGATCCAGCGGCACCTCTGTATAGGATCGAAGCCTTTGTTAAAATAGCTGTAAAGTGTCCAGTTAATCCTGTTCCCAGCAGCTCTTTTATAGTCCCAGCCTTCCTCCTTGTTGTCCCCGCGTGTGTCGACCGTGACGTCACCATGGGAGCTGATGAGCGCTTACTGACATCATTATATTTCGTTAATTTATTATGTCGTTGTTTTTATCAGTTATCCGTTTACATGACTTATGAAGAATTAATTCGGTTTAGGTAAATATAAAAACAGTCCGAAATGTAACCGAATTTTCTGAACACGAAGCTTTAAACTCAAGTGTTAGCGTAAATATGCCATCAACGTCGTTCATAGCTGTAAATTAAATGTACGCATCGTAAATCGTAGCTTTTATTGTAACAGTGTGAGTAAACATGCCATCGTAAATTTTCGCTGGCTGTAAAAAGCTCAGTTCTCTTAAATCTGTTCTATGACCGTAAATTGAAGGTCACAGATACAAAAAAAATATACATAATGGCTTTTTAAAACAACAAGAACAACTTTATCCCTGTAAATCTAAACTGTTATCTAATTTCTATGTTAATTAATCACGGCAAAACATGTAAGACGCCTCAAAATTTGTAAAATGAATAGTTACGTAATTTTATCTGTAACACCCAGCAAAAAAAAAATGTAAATCATATCTATTTTAATTTTGTTAAATATAACCCATTAAAGCAAATCGTAAATATCTGTCAATTCTATCAGAAAAATCATATATTTTAATCGATTTATTATTTATTTTTTGGGGGAAAGATGAGTAAAGAATATAAAATACCTATAAGATTATGCCAGTAGTCACATAATCTATAGAGAATTAAATCCTAAAAAAAAAAGATTACAAAATATCTCTTTTATGTAGAGATTACGAGAGAATTGAGGGAGAACCTTTAATCAACTACGACGCTCGCTGAGAATTTCCTGTTTTATATTAACCACATTCACGGTCAGCTTTTGATCTTGCCGAGGCGAGAGTCCAGGTAAGAAACACAGGTGAGGTTCTACAGGTTCAGAACGGCACACAGGTGAGGTTCTACAGGTTCAGGATGGTAGTTAGGGGGGTTCTACAGGTTCGGGACGGTAGTTAAAGGGGTTCTACAGGTTCGAGACGGTAGTTAGGGGGTTCTACAGGTTCGTGACGGTAGTTAGGGGGTTCTAAAGGTTCAGGACGGTAGGTTCAGGACGGTAATTATGGTGGTTCTACAGGTTCGAGACGATAGTTAGGGGGCTTTTAAAGGTTCAGGATGGTAGTTAGGGGGGTTCTGTAGGTTTAGGATGACGCATAGGAGGTTCTAAAGGTTCAAGACGGGGCACGGGTGAGGTTCTACAGGCTCAGGAGGGCAGACAGGAGGGGTTCAAGAAAAAGATTTGAGAGGTTCATTACAGACAAGTTCACAAAGTACAATGTAATAAGTATGAGAGGAGGTTTAACTTAGAGGTTCGGGTTCACGAGGTTTAAATAAGAGGTTCAGGTTCATGAGGGTTAAGATAGAGGTTTAAGTTCATGAGGTTCAACTTGAAGGTTCAAGTATAAAGAACCCTATACAAGCTCACGGGGTTGCGACAAGAGGTTGAGGACGGTAGATGGAACCTCAACATTAATTCGGAAGGCTAATAGAACCC